>NW_028174677.1:0-15613 GCF_963971535.1 Notolepis coatsorum
CCCTCTCATAAATAGCACATATAAATGAATAACTAACTTGAACTAACTTAATAGGATTGAAGTGATATTTGGCTTAAAAAATCGGTCGCATGACAAAAAAAATTAAAAAAGCCTGACGATGTGCATTGGGCCGCGGCTCTCTGACGCCTTATTTTCTGGGCCCTGGCCTGAAAAGTTTGGAAACCCCTGCATTACACGTGTGTACATCTAATGTTGCCTACTGCCCTCTTGTGTCTGATTCTATGTGTCTTGTTCCTCTTCTACAGTAAATACAGTGAGGGTCCGAGTCCACACAGGGTCTCATGTTCTATCATCACCTCTCAGGGGGTTCTGTTTTTTTCTGTGGGGGTCCGGTGGGATGGGGTGGGATGGGGTGGGGTCGGGTGGGGAGGGGGGTGGAGGGGGGGTACTCTGTCTTTCTCTCCCTCACACGTTTGCCGTTTAATGACGGGGTAATTTTCCACCCAGGTCCGAGTGTGAGCTGATGTGGCGAGGCTCTTGGCCCCCCCCCTCTTGGCCCCCCCCCCTCTTGGCCCCCCCCTCTTGGCCCCCCCCTCTTGGCCCCCCCCCTCTTGGCCCCCCTGCCGGTCCCGATGAGGCATGACGGGAAATTACCCACGAGCTCTCTGTTGTCAGATTGTAACTCACTGTTTGGTTGTAATAAGCAGGCGAACCCCGACGTGCACACGCGTGCACGCCAGCGCACACAGACACACACACACGGACACACACACACACACACACACACGGGGACACCTCTGACTGTGTGCATTAATTACACTGTGTGAAATCGCCACGGTGACCACAGCTGTGTGGACCACGCCTTGCTTTCTGGGTCACTCGGGTCATCGACTCCCCGTAACAGCCACACAGCAGCGTCGCCGTCGGAAACAACATCCCATAATGAGGGTTCCTCTCTTGCCAAGCTCGGTGTGTCTCTGGATGCGGCTGAATATCTCTCTCTCTCTCTCTCTCTCTCTCTCTCTCTCTCTCTCTCTCTCTCTCTCTCTCTCTCTCTCTCTCTCCGTCTCTCTTTCTCCCTCTCTCTGTCTTCTATCCCATTGATCAGTTTCTCTCTCCCTCCCTCCCTCTCTCTCTCTCTCTCTCTCTCTCTCTCTCTCTCTCTCTCTCTCTCTCTCTCTCTCTCTCTCTCTCTCTCTATCTCTCTCTCTCTCTCTCTCTCTCTCTCTCTCTCTCTAGTCTATCATTTTCTCACTCTCATTAGCAAGTGGCTGTGATGGTGTCGATGGATCGAACAGTCACTCTGTATTGATCCGCTGGGTCTCTGAGGACTAATGCAATCAGTGGCCTCTGCCTCTGTCTGTCAGACGGCAGTGGACTCGGAGGCGGGTGGTACGGCTCTATTAGAGGGCTGCGGCAGAGCAGAGCCCCTCACATGGGCGGTGTTGTGAAGGGCCAGATTAAACCGAATATATATATTTATTTATATATATTTATTTAATTGTATTTGTATATTCTCTAATATTCCCTGATATCCCTTGTATATTCCTTGTACAATATGCATTGAATATCCATTCTAGCCTACTGAACATCCCATAATAGTCTCCATTCTACTATTGGTCGAGACCTTGGTGCCAGGCTGCCATACCCCCAGACCCAGTTCAAACGTACCGCTCAACATGTACGAACAAGTCCTAGTTCCGCGGAGGAATCTGGCTACCGCACCACTAACGGTACTATTTGTTCATAGTGCGTATATATACTGCGCTACTAAAGTAGGACTTCCTTTTCAGTCCAGTTTCTTACCCTCCAATAGAGTCACAGACGTAAAGCCTCCCCGCGACGCCACGTGTGGGAGTAAGGCCAAGTTCGCCTACCATCGGTATTGAGACATCGTGTATATTAATATTTGAATAGTCATATTTGGCACTATATCGTCGAGTTGGACGTAGTCTATTAAGCTAATAATAGTCTGTTAATATATAGTGCTTCGTGCGGTGAGAATACTACCGTAGTCAGTACCCCATCGTTTCGGGCAGAGAACTGGCTGCTTATCCAGGGTGGTTGACCCTATGTGAAGCTGCACCCGAGGAGCCCCAGAGCCGACGAGCGAGTGGACCTGTATACCGGATTATTCTACCGACGACAGCCCGCCTTCCCAGGCACGGATTATGCTTTGTATACGTTGATTATTCCATGGATAAAGACCCCCGACACTGCCGTGTGTTGGAACCCCCCCCCCCTGGAGAGGACGCAAGGTGAGGAGACGCTCTGCAAGACGAGGTCGCTTCACGTCTCTCCCCCGTGGACCGGAGGACGCCGGCCCACAAAGAGTCCACCTGCTTTCATCTGTGGTCCAAGGATCGCCGGCGCATTGAACGGCACTACAGTGGGTTCACCTGGGATACCCTTGGCCGGATGAGGCAGCCGGATTCTACCCCCCCCCCCCTTCCTACTCCTGTCGGCTTACAAGCGACCGGATTAACCCCCCCCCTAGTGTATCCAGTCTATAATCATTAAAGTATCATTGCTGTTATTCCTTAAACTATTCCAGGTCGTATATGTACCACCTGCGCCTTCAGAGATTGGACATTCTCTATTGATATACCGACGAATACTCTTGCCATAACAGTGCATACTAATTCCCATTCATAAATGTGATTGATTTGATTAAGTGCTTGCTCTACACACCATCGCTGTGTAGAAATAAAGACCTATTTCTAATTCGTACATTTGTGTTGGATCCGTTTCATCTACGTGACAGTGTTCATCATAATATATTTATGCCGAGTACTGGGTGGCCGAATATTAAGTACAAAGGTAGTGGTAGTAAGTATCATATCTAGTAATACAGTCAGGGAATTGTACCCCTCAGTTACAATTGGTCCTTCGAGCCGGAGGGTAATCAGTGTAATATTAATATAGTGTTATTAATATTGAAATGGCCTATGATGAACACTCCACGAAACGATCCTCCTAACCAACGCCCGCAGCGCGAACGACGGCTCCCTCAGTACTTAGAGGCTTACGCTGTCAGTCAACAACCTAGTCTTCTACTAACAGTAAACGCGGTAAAACTAGAAAGTAAAAGTATGTCTAACCCCAACGCCCAGACTACCCCGACCATAGAGGCCCCTACGGGTTCTAATGTAACTGACCAAGTTCACGGTGGGGACCAGTGGGAACCAGACATGACTTCACACCCCGCCAGTACTGAAGAAGTAGTCCCCGATGAGTCCCGGGAGGAATACAACGCTACCGAGAGAGAACTCGGCACGGAAGAAGACGGGGAGAGCACCGTGGAGATAGAGCTCCAAGGCTCCGCAAGGAGTACCCCGAGGGAAGGCTCCCCTATACAACCGCCTTCTCCCAGCGAGGCAGAGAGGACCCTACAGCAGGCCTTCCTCATCAGCCTGAACGCCGCTGCTGAACGCGACCGACTGCAGATCCAGCAGCGGAGCGAAGAAGAGCATATACGTCTAGAAATAAGACGCATTCAGAGGGAAGAGAATGTGGCCCGAGACCGAGCAGACAGCCAGCGAGCAGCTGCTGGTGCTCTACGGGACGCAGTGCGCGACAGACAGCAAGCGCAACTAATAGAACAGCTGATCAGACGGACAACACCCTCTCTCTCCGCCAGAGGCTCCAGGAACTCGTCTAGACACACCTCCAGGGCGGCATCCCCTAGCCGAGTAAACAACCCTGAACTTGACCAACAGACGAGGTCTATACCCCCCACAGACCACCTCCCCCCACCGGTCCAAGCGAGACCTAGCAACCGGGAAGGAGCAGCATATCCTGTGGAGAGGCTAAACCAGAGACTACAAGCACTGGATGACCTAACTGAAGACGAAGAGGAAGAGGAGGAGAACCACGCCCGACGACAGCACAGTACTCTACCAGACCAGGAGGTCCGGTACAGCCCAGGCTATACTCCCGCGGAGCTGCGCTACAGACCCCCGACTCTATACACGGGTGAGCACGACGCACGACCCGCACCGAGGAACAGCACCTGGACAAGCGGGCCATGGTACACTGCCGGTACCAGCCCATACCAAGGAGCGGGAGGAGACTCGCCTAGGAGGCCTCTCCCCCAACGCTCGCCGATGTATCCACAGCCAGCGTCATACATTGGCACGCCTATGGTACCCGACTTCACCCAAGAGAACCGGGCCCAGTATACAGAACTCCGCATGTGTCTGGAGACCATGTTGGTGGATGTATTGGATGAACGCCATAAATACGCCATCCTACTGAAGCACTTAAAGGTACCCCGCGCACATAATATAGCGCTCGCCTACGCGACTTCCACCACCCCATACACAGCAGCGCTGGTAGCATTGGACCAGAGGTATGGGCGCATATGGGATTACGTGATCCAGGAGATCCGACACATCGACCGCTTACCCCCAGCAATAGACAATCGAGCACTGGACGACCTGTCCATCAGAGTGCAGTCCCTGGTAGGGATGTTGGGAGCGCAGAGAGAGAAGGGGAGGCATGAACTTTACGCCAACTCAAATGTGGAAAGGATCTTGGAGAAGCTGCCGCCCGCTCGACAGGAGCGTTTTAGGCGACAGAGAGACCACCGAGACCCGAATGGCCCCGAACCGAACCTCCTCGATCTAGCAGACTTCCTGGCGAGAGAAGTCAGCAGCCTACGGCTAGATACATTCGGACGGAGCACCCCTGGCTCCAGAGAAGGAACCAGACGACTAAATGATGGAAGAAGATCGGTGACTGTGATGCACCAATCGGAGTCAGTACCGAGCAGCAGGAGCCACAGTACCCCCTCCAGAACGGAGAAGTGGAAGATAGTGTGCCCCTACTGTGAGAAAGAACACTGGCTAGCGCAATGTGACTCCTTCCCCAAGCTGAACGCGGAGGAAGCAAGTCAATGGATAAAGTCCAACAAGCGCTGTTTTCGCTGTGCGCGCTCACACATGGCAGCCGAATGCCACTTAAAGAAAAGGTGCACCAAGTGCGATGGAGCCCATCTGGACATACTTCACGACAGTAACAGACGGCGCCCTTCACCCGCACCATCCAGCAGCAAAGCGAGCGTCATGTACATCGATCCCGCCAGCAGCAGTGGAGCCCGAGTACTCCTAAAAGTAGTGCGTGTGACACTAAGCTACCAGAATAAAGTCCTGGACACTTACGCCGTCCTCGATGACGGGTCAGAGAAGACCCTTCTGCTCGCCTCCGCTGCGGCCCAGCTAGGGCTGCGGGGAAGCGAAACCCAAATGACAATTCGGACAATAAGACGAGATTTGAAGACGATAAAGGGCGAGAATGTCTCATTCTCTATCGCAGCAAGCGGCCAGCCTGAGCGACAATACCAGATTACAGACGCTTTCACCAGCCAAGAAATAGGACTGTCGCGGTACACATACCCCGTCGCCAAGCTGATGGAGAAATATGTACATCTGCGCAAGTTACCGATCCCGCTCATAGACAATGCTATGCCGACCCTGTTGATAGGCTCCGACCATGCAGACCTCATTGTCCCGATAGACCGGGTTCATACCGGACCCCGAGGCTGTCCTGCAGCAGTCGAGACCCGTTTGGGATGGACTCTCCAAGGCCCGCTCGCCAAATCTCTCAACCGAAGTACAGCCACTAGATGTCTCCACTCCCGAGTCACGGAGGGAGAAACCGCACTCCTGCAACACGTAGAGCGGCTATGGACCTTGGAACAAATGCCCTTTAAGAACGGAAGGAAAGACATTCGCTCTAAAGATGACATTTACGCCATTCACCTCCTCGAGACAGGGACCAAGAGAGTCCCGGTCAACGGCGTGTTGAGATACGCCACGCCACTCCTGCGGCGAGAAGGAATGCCTACTTTCCACGCCAAGACAGACGCCACAGAACGGTACCTGCTGAACACGGAGCGGCGCTTAGCCAAGAACCCCGCCCAAGAGAGTGTATACCGCGCTGAGATTGAGAAGCTCATCACAGCGGGACACGTCACAAAGATGGACATTAAAGAGGCTGACCAGACCACTGAATCGTGGTACGTGCCTCACCACAAGGTCCATCACAATGGTAAAGACCGCATAGTATTTAACTGCAGCTACCAGATCGGATCCCAAAATCTGAATAAAGAGTTACTGCCCGGTCCCACACTCGGCCCCTCCCTACTCGGCGTTCTACTCCGCTTCCGCCAGGAAAAGGTGGCCATCAGCGGGGACATTAAAGGAATGTTCCTGCAGGTGAGATTAGTAGAGGAGGACAAGCCCCTGTTACGGTTCCTATGGAGAGAGAAGCCAGGAGATGAGCACCCAGCCATCTACCAATGGGAAGTCCTCCCCTTCGGAACGACGTGCAGCCCCTGCTGTGCTACATTTGCACTACAGAAACATGTAGCAGAGGACCCAGCAGCGGACGAAGAGGTCCGACACAGCGTAAAGAACAGCTTCTACGTAGACAACTGTCTACAAAGCCTTTCAACCCAGGAAGAAGCCGAGGCTCTCCTGATTAAACTCCGCGCCTCATTGATCAAAGGCGGCTTTGATCTCAGGCAGTGGGCCAGCAGCGATCCGCAAGTACTGCGCAGCCTCTCCTCCGAGGACAAGGCAGCCAGCAGCGAGACCTGGATGGCTACAATCCCGGGAGAAGCCCAGGAGATGACCCTGGGATTGGTGTGGCGATTCAAAACAGATTCGCTTCACTACAGACACAAGCCCCTGACTACGGAGCAGGGAAGGCCGGCGGCGGCGCCGACCACCAGACGGAGTGTGTACACAACACTCGCCCGACAATATGACCCGCTAGGATGTATTCTACCGTACACCACCAGGGCAAAAATGATTGTACGAGCATTGTGGGACAAGGACCAGGGCTGGGACGACCCCATTCCTGCACACCTTGCATCCACCTGGAGAGAGTGGGAGATGGAGCTCCACTCACTCCCAGGCGTTAATATGCGCCGAAGCTACTTCCCACCCACGGTGAGGCCAGAGACATGTAAAATGGACTTACACGTCTTCAGTGACGCCTCAGAGGTCGCATACGGATCAGTAGCCTACTTGCGGGCCCAAGAAAAGGGGGGAGAGATCTACACAGCATTTGTCCTCGCCCGCTCGAGAATAGCCCCACGCAAGCAACAATCTATCCCACGTCTAGAGCTCTGCGCAGCCCTAGCCGGAGCGCACCTAGCCACGCTCATCCAACGTGAGCTCACCATACCGGTGTCTAGAACAATCCTGTGGTCAGATTCCACAACAGTACTCGCCTGGATCAAATCGGACTCATGCAAGTACAAAGTCTTCGTGGGAGTCAGAGTCACCGAGATTCAAGACTTAACCGAAGAGTTAACCGGAGAAACAGAGTGGCGCTACGTTGATACAAAACAGAACCCAGCTGACGTCATCACCCGGGGGATGCCCCTGGATGACCTCACCCGTCGCAATGTCTACAGTGACGGCCCAGCATTCCTAAAGCTCCCGGAAGGAGAGTGGCCCACGCCTATCCCGAGGGAAGCCAGTCAGGAGGAGGCTGAGAATAAGAAGCCTGTGTTCTGTGGATTGAGCACTGTTATCTCCGCAGACCCCAACACACTCCTGATGGGGCGGCTAGATCCTGCATTACCCCAGACAATGTACCGGCCTGAAGAAGCGAACGGCCGACGAATGTGGAGGTACAGCCAAGTATTAGCCGACAAGTTTTGGAGCAGTTTCCTACTGCACTACCTACCGTCTCTACAGACCCGCCAGAAGTGGGTAAAGGAGAGAGACAATTTGACAGAAGGAACAGTCGTCATGATTATTGATCAATCACTGCCCAGAGCTATGTGGCCGGCCGGCCGCGTAAGCAAAGTGATCACCGGTGCCGACGGCAAGGTCCGAGCAGCTGAAGTGCTCGTCCAGGGTCGCACTTACACCCGTCCCGTGGCGAGGCTCATAGAACTGCCCCGACTCCCAGACACAATCGATGATGACCATGACCCTATAACCCTATGACTTTGTGAAGTTGACTGACCCCTACAGCAAACCCTTATGTGTAAATAGACAACGCGATTAATCTGTCTCTGTTTAACTGATTAGGTCTGGGACCAATCAGGGGGTGGCTGTTGTGAAGGGCCAGATTAAACCGAATATATATATTTATTTATATATATATATTTAATTGTATTTGTATATTCTCTAATATTCCCTGATATCCCTTGTATATTCCTTGTACAATATGCATTGAATATCCATTCTAGCCTACTGAACATCCCATAATAGTCTCCATTCTACTATTGGTCGAGACCTTGGTGCCAGGCTGCCATACCCCCAGACCCAGTTCAAACGTACCGCTCAACATGTACAATGCCTAGTTCCGCGGAGGAATCTGGCTACCGCACCACTAACGGTACTATTTGTTCATAGTGCGTATATATACTGCGCTACTAAAGTAGGACTTCCTTTTCAGTCCAGTTTCTTACCCTCCAATAGAGTCACAGACGTAAAGCCTCCCCGCGACGCCACGTGTGGGAGTAAGGCCAAGTTCGCCTACCATCGGTATTGAGACATCGTCTCAATTAATCATATTAATATTTGAATAGTCATATTTGGCACTATATCGTCGAGTTGGACGTAGTCTATTAAGCTAATAATAGTCTGTTAATATATAGTGCTTCGTGCGGTGAGAATACTACCGTAGTCAGTACCCCATCGTTTCGGGCAGAGAACTGGCTGCTTATCCAGGGTGGTTGACCCCACGTGAAGCTGCACCCGAGGAGCCCCAGAGCCGACGAGCGAGTGGACCTGTATACCGGATTATTCTACCGACGACAGCCCGCCTTCCCAGGCACGGATTATGCTTTGTATACGTTGATTATTCCATGGATAAAGACCCCCGACACTGCCGTGTGTTGGAACCCCCCCCCCTGGAGAGGACGCAAGGTGAGGAGACGCTCTGCAAGACGAGGTCGCTTCACGTCTCTCCCCCGTGGACCGGAGGACGCCGGCCCACAAAGAGTCCACCTGCTTTCATCTGTGGTCCAAGGATCGCCGGCGCATTGAACGGCACTACAGTGGGTTCACCTGGGATACCCTTGGCCGGATGAGGCAGCCGGATTCTACCCCCCCCCCTTCCTACTCCTGTCGGCTTACAAGCGACCGGATTAACCCCCCCCCTAGTGTATCCAGTCTATAATCATTAAAGTATCATTGCTGTTATTCCTTAAACTATTCCAGGTCGTATATGTACCACCTGCGCCTTCAGAGATTGGACATTCTCTATTGATATACCGACGAATACTCTTGCCATAACAGTGCATACTAATTCCCATTCATAAATGTGATTGATTTGATTAAGTGCTTGCTCTACACACCATCGCTGTGTAGAAATAAAGACCTATTTCTAATTCGTACATTTGTGTTGGATCCGTTTCATCTACGTGACAGTGTTCATCATAATATATTTATGCCGAGTACTGGGTGGCCGAATATTAAGTACAAAGGTAGTGGTAGTAAGTATCATATCTAGTAATACAGTCAGGGAATTGTACCCCTCAGTTACAGGCGGGAAGTAACTAAGTATATGTTTAGGGCTAAAGAGGTTAAGTACATTCAATAAAAAATACTTATCTACTTTTACTCAAGCAGAATTTGAATGGAGGATTTTTACTTTCACCAGACAGGAAGGCCCTACAGAGAGTGGTGCGCTCAGCAGAGCATACCACGGGTATTGCACTACCACCCCTGCAGGACTTATACCACAGGAGGTGCAAATCCAGAGCCTGCAGAATAACGAAGGACCCCCACCACCCCAACAACAGCCTGTCCAAGCTGCTGCGGTCAGGCAAGCGCCGCCGCATACATGCAGCAAGAACAGAGAGACTCAGACTCAGCTTCTCCCCCCCAGGCCATCAGAACACTGAACACTGATCTCTCCACACACAGGCACACATGGACACACACACACACACACACACACACACACACACACACACACACACCCATTCTGCACTCTCTCACACACACCACAGGTCACTTTAATCACATGAGAAGAGGTCACTTTAAAGGAAAGAAAAAAGGTCACTTTAAAGGAAAAAAACAAAACATAACTGGATGTTTTTGTATAGTATAGTTAGGACAGCATAGTGTCATGGGGTATACCTGTATATTGTATAGTAGTGTACATAGGACTCATTGCCTTTTGTATTTTATCTTAGTACTTTTATCATGTCTATTTTATTTCTATTCTATTTTATTCTATTCTATTATTATTTGTATTTTTTGCACAATCGAAGCGGGCATGGCCACCTTCATTTCACTACATGTCTTGTTGTGTATGTATGTGATGAATAAACCTCTTGAATCTTGAATCAGAGTACTCATTTATCTGGGTATTTCTACTTTTACTTAACCTATTCTGAAAATGTGCCTAAAAATACACACCTAAGTAAATGGAAGATTGCTCCACTTCTACAAGGTCCATTTAGCATGTTCTTGGTATCTAGGAACAGCTATGGACCTCTGGGAATGTATTCCCAGTGTCGGAAATATTGTGTCTGTTACTAGGCTTGAGTAAATTGTAATGAACCAAAGGAGAATATAAAAGAAAAAAATCATCTTTGACGGAATAACACCATGCAAAGATTTAGCAGACATGAAGAATTGCCACTGAGCTCGTTCAGCGCCTTCTTGAGATCACGTGTACAAAAGATCTAAGCAAATGAATAAAGGGCAGATGATTTGGAGGAGGTTTTGTAGATACAGTACTGAATTCTGCCATCCGGACACATGCTATTTGAAATATGATTATAGAATATAGAATATCAAGCCTATAAATGATCTCTTCTCTCAAAAGACTACACTCAAGTTAGGTTGCGCCAAGTCCTCGCGCCAATAAGCGCCTTTTTCCCACTCGATGCGCTGAGATTTCTATAAACTCATATCTCACTAATAACACATAAAATCATTGGTAAACAAACGTAGTGCTGAAAATATACACGTTGACGACTGCTGTTTTGACAGGGTTAGGGTCTTTACTCTTGGCTGCATTTGAAAAAGAAACGCAACATTAATTAATACGTTCTGTATTGATGGATTTATGGCGTGATATCAATCTCGTATACCGGACCGCTCGGGCTTAAGAGGTTAGGTAAAGGAACTGTGTACTTCTTCCACCACTGCTTATACACACACATGTGCATGGCTCACACACACACTAGATTATTAGATGTATACGTCAATCTGATTGACATTGCACTATTTATGTTTTTTTTGTTTTATTCCCCATGTTTTTATGTTTTTATTCTCCTTTATTTTATATATCCGAGGATTTTATATATAATTATTTCATCATTCATGTCTTTCACATTCTACTAAAACTGAATCAAACCATAAACAAGGTGGCCTGTTGGGATGTTAGATCCTACTGTGAAAAACTGTGATTTTATATGTCTGCTCATTTTACTTTTATCTTTACGCCCCACTATCCGCTGGGTGCATACTATATTACTATAACCTTTATCATGTTTTGTAACAGATTACAGAAGCCTATTGGAACGTGAGGTTCTGATATGAATTGATTAATATATCTGCTTTTTTCTTATCCCACTTTATGCTTTGCTCTTGCTGCTTGTTTTACACAGATTTTATGTTTTATTTCTTACTGATGTAAAGCACTTTGAACTGCAATCCCCTGTATGAAAGGTGCTATACAAATAAAGTTATTATTATTATTATTATTATTATTATTATTATTATTATTATTATTATAACTGAAGAAAAGACCAGTTCTGCGTAGCAGGCCATCAGGCTGCTAAACGAACAATAAACACTATGCAACAACCATCAAATGCACACAGCACACACACCCACACGCACACACTCACTCAAACAAACAACACACTGCAGCACCCACGCTCCACACTTTAGATCACACAAACACACTTACACTTTATATTTATTGATAAAGGATTTGCACTACAACTCGTACACCTACTGTGAATTGTACCTAAATTGCACCTCGTCCCATTTCTGCCTTGCACTATATAGTATTGTATATTAGTACACTGCATCGAACATTGTACATATGTCTAAACTGAACACTGTGACCTCATTTTTTTACTTCTAATTTTACTATGTTATTTTATTTCATACTTATCTTGTCTTGCACAGTCTCTGGAGCGTAACAGTAAGAAGCATTTTGTATGAAAGTATTCTGTACTTCTGTATGACAAATATTAAAGAAACTTGAAACTTGAAACTTGAAACACTGAAGACCAGCTCAGCAACAGCAGGAGAAGACTGCCTTGTGGAGCTGAATGTGAGAAAGTGACTCACGTAAACTCTCAGGTCCTGTGATATTGTCAACCAACACGGCTTGGCTTGGGTCTTTCTCCATGTAATCTTGCCCAAGCTAAGTAACACTCCTTACCCCCTACTGTATGTATATGCTTTGGATGTTAACCTAAACTCTAGCCCTATTTCCTGAAGATCCACCTGAAAGTACATGCCCAAGTAAATGGAATGGACTTCTCCAAGGTGGTCAATGAGCATGTTCTTGGTATCTAGGAACATCTATGGACCACAGGGAATGTATTCCCAGATATTGTGTCTGTTACTAGGCTTGAGTAAATTGTGATGAAACAGAGGAGAATATAAATCATAATTTTTCTTTGCATCTTTGACAGTGAATAACAACACCATGTGCTAAAAGTGCGGGTGTTCAGATTTCGCTCACTGAGCTCATCAGCACCTTCTTGAGATCAAGTGTAAATCTAAGCAAATGAATAAAGGGAAGATGATAAAAACAGAAGGATTTGTAGATACAGTACTGAATTATAATCCATTTGAATTATACATTCAAAATTGAATTATGAACTATAAATGACCTTATTGTGGCCACGTCATACATCTCTGGATAGGGGCAAATCTCCTCTTTCCAATGTCAGTGTTGAATCTGGATTTAGTCATTTCCTCGTGTTTTTCCAATAAAAGAGCGATAGAACTGGTCATTTACTGGGGCCACAGCCATGAAACCCATAGAACAACTTTACAACAGAGCATTGAAGGTATATGACAGGAAACAGTACTCATACCACCACTGTAACATCCTGGTCAAACACCAGAGGGGATTGTGAGGTCCATTTTAGAAAGACCGCCTTCAGCTAAAATGTTCTATCGATAAAGGGAAGTGGAACATGGAACAGCCTTCCGGTCCCCTTAAGGGAATGTCCCACCCTGTCCACCTTTAGGGGCCAACTCAGGAAATGGCTGTTAGACAGCCAAACATGCACTCATTAGGGATGTTAGTGATGTTGTACTGAATGACTGAATGTCATGTTAGTGTGGTGGTGTCAGTGATGTCAGTTTTTATGAATGAACGTTGTATGGTCCGTTTTGTGTTTGTTTTATGTTAGGACTACGGGTGGAAATTAGCCCTGTGCTATTCCCGGCATATTTACGTTCCTTATCATGCTGTGATGTTGTGCATACACTCGTGTAAATGATGTTCATTAATTTGCATTGTCCTTGCTAAACTAATCTTAATCTTTTTAATTAAAGATTTTCAGAGAAATTCTTATTTTCGGACGTTTTTTTTAAAAACATCGGTAAACAAATGTAGTGCTGAAAATATACACTTTGACTGCTGTTTTGATATGGGTTAGGGTCTTTACTCTTGGCTACATTTAAAAAAGAAACCCAACATTAATTAATACGGCCTGTATTGATCGATTTATGAGAAAACATAAATCAATTGGGGGACCCTAGGGCTTAACAGGCTGCTGCGAACAAACACGCCATTGAGTCAGTTCTCCTTTGATAGCTGGACTGAACTGTGTCCAGAACCAGTATTATCTGGACTGAACCTGCTCTGACGACCAAGAACAGTCTCCAGAACCAGTATTATCTGGACTGAACCTGCCCTGACGACCAAGAACAGTGTCCAGAACCAGTATTATCTGGACTGAACCTGCCCTGATGACCAAGAACAGTGTCCAGAACCAGTATTATCTGGACCGAACCTGCCCTGACGACCAAGAACAGTGTCCAGAACCAGTATTATCTGGACTGAACCTGCCCTGACGACCAAGAACAGTGTCCAGAACCAGTATTATCTGGACCGAACCTGCCCTGACGACCAAGAACAGTGTCCAGAACCAGTATTATCTGGACTGAACCTGCCCTGACGACCAAGAAGACCCCCCCCCCCCCCCTTCCCGCTCAGTAGGCTGTCTCCCCTGCGCTTGTACCTTTCCAGTTATTGTGTTTTAGTGTACAGTAGGTATGTTGGACGAACCAGGGAGTATTTTTAGTTTCTTGTGTGTATTCCCTTGTTCCCCCATAGCGTGCACGGTCCCCCAAGGTTCTCCACTAGAGGTAAAGGGGTACCTCCATGACCGTGCATCTCCCCATCTCTATATGCCATTTAGTGTCTGTTGGCCACTTGCTAGCATTAGCTTAGCCCTTGTGTTTGTTTGCAGCGTATCAAGAGTGACCCCTGTGTTGGGTCGTATATAGACGCTAAGTATAGTGTTCCTGTGTGTTTTCCACCGCGTGAGCAGGGCTCACGTTAAGCGCGACTAACCGAAGTGTGTACTAGCCCCCGCCAAGTGTAGCCGCCAGTGAAGCTACTAACTAGGGCTAGTCTACCCCCTTTTCCCCAGCAGTGCTGCTTCGAGACGCCAGACAATTAGACGGTCAAAAAAAACACCTAACCTCAAAACATTTTCAACAAAAGATTTTTCAATGGATTATGGTACCATTGGTCATGCTAAATAACATACTAAAAGTCTACTAAAATCTAACCTTTCGAAAGGGGTCATTTTCAAGATGGCGGCCGCCATATTCACTACAGTTGAATAGGGGGTAAAATAATTAACTAACTGATATCACCATGAAACTTCCAGGTTGATTGCTAACATCAATACAAATAGTTTTTGTATTACAAGTTTTCTGAAATTGTATGTTTAAATAGGCAAATAGGCAATATGCTGAATAGATTATTTTGGAGTGTAGCTGAATTTTAAACTTCCAACATTCTAACAACAACTGCCAACTGTCTGGGGATGCTGATATAAAGGCCGGACGCCGGCTTCCAAAGGGACGTTTCCCATAATACTGTTGTTGTCTTGTAGAATTGAACTGTGTAATAGTCCTCCGTCAATTCAGGTCGACCTGTGACAATAGTGTCAAAGTGGGTGGGGGGGGGGGGGGGAAAACACTGTTGAAAGCAAAGAGAGTCTGTTGCCTGTCAAATCCCAATCTGTCTCTTAAAATCTACAGCGCACACACAACGTGATGATTTATCAACATGTAGAGGGAAGCCCCAGGCAAAATGTCTGATATTTAATAGCAAACAATGTTACAAGCGTGGATGAATCCCAAGCAGATCCTTCCCGACGGTTCTCACTCTCCTCCGTCTTCTGTCCTGTCCTCAGCCCTCCACTGCAAGTCCTCCTCCAGCCTCTGACATTACCTTCAGTGTCCTTGTGCATAATGTCTGGAGCTCACTGTCACCTATCCTGAGATTCCTGACTCTCTCTCTCTCTCTCTCTCTCTCTCTCTCTCTCTCTCTCTCCTCTCTCTCTCTCTCTCTCTCTCTCTCTCTCTCTCTCTCTCTCTCTCCTCTCTCCTCTCTCTCTCTCTCTCTCTCTCTCTCTCTCTCTCTCTCTCTGTGTGTCCCCACCCCAGTGGAAATAACA
>NW_028174676.1:0-12500 GCF_963971535.1 Notolepis coatsorum
GGGAGAGAGAGAGAGAGAGAGAGAGAGAGAGAGAGAGAGAGATAAAGAGAGAGAGACAGAGAGAAGGGGATGACAGACAGACAGAGAGAGAGAGAGAGAGAGAGAGAGAGAGAGAGAGAGAGAGAGAGAGAGAGACAGAGAGAGAGGAGGGCGAGGGTGCTTATTTGTCTAGGAGAAAATAAGCATGCAGTTTGATGGACAACACGTCGCAGTCACCTAATCCTGCCTCCGTCCCACAAGCTTGAAGCGGGCGAGGCCCGGGGTCCCTCTTACATAACCCAATACAGGGCGGGGCATAAACAAACAGGAAGCCAGAGTATTATCATCAATATTATTTGTTTTGGCTGCAGCAGAGGAGATGATGATGGTGTGTCGGGGCGTGGAAGCCCGTTTTAGTGTCACAGTAGGCTCCCTGGCACTGGAAGGGGAACTTACTGCTCTGGCTCTCTGAGCCGGCCGGGCTAGCAGAGGGCGGGGGTTGTGGATGAAGGGGGCTCGGTCAACAGTAGGTCATGCCCCCACACAGCAGCTGTTGCCTATAACTCCTTTATTTATCACCCGTCGTTATTATTACATGTGACGTTTTATCTTACCGCCCAGCCTTTCGACTTGTTTATTCCTCAAAATCGGAACGAAAACTAAAGCAATTATGAGCAAAAACCCCAGTTAGAACAGCCGAAACCCGTCCAATCTTTCGCCGTCGACTAAAGACGCACTTCTTCAACCATTATCTGAAATAAAAATGTTTATCTAACCCTAACTAACCTTACTGTCATGCACTTGTCCTAATATACTAACCTACACTGTAGCACTCAACACTTTGATGAACAATGTTACTCAGATGATAGAGTTGTGCCCTTCCTGATGACTTGTTGTACAGAACTTGTAAGTCTAGCGTCAGCTAAATGACTAAATGTAAATGTAAAAATGTAAATGAGTGTCGCCAACAGTTGGGTACAGCGTAACGTTCGAGGCACCTAAAGAGCCTACGCCAAATCTCGAAGTGAATACTTTCAACGGAACATACATTAGTATGAAGCCCGTCGGAGTCGTCACAGGATGCCCTTTCACTGCACTCTTGAGGAATTGGAAACACAAAATGTCTTAACTTGTCTTAACTTAACTTTAACTCACTGGGGGCATGAAGCATGAATACTACTTAATAAATGGATGAAATACAAATACAAAAATCTTGTGGGACAGAACGAAAAAATTACAGACGAAACCGCGAAGCTACTGTGTGAGCAAACTGTAGCAAGAAAGCAGATGGAAATAATTTCTTTTTTTTTTTTGATCCACTTTTTCTCCCATTTTTCCATATTTTCTCCCATCCCAATTTCGTATCATCCAATTCAACCCTCCCCTGTCACGAACGCTGTTTCTTGCCTCCCACAAGCCGGCTGCAATGTGGACTAAGTCATACATAGCACAAGTCCCCTCCGGTACTTGAGGTAACAGCAGTCGCATCTTTTCACCTGCGCAGCTCCATCTCTCAGTGTCGAGGAGTAACGCGTGGGAGGCTCACGCTGCCCCCGACACTTCCTGATTTTACTGCGCAGGCGCACCAACCGACTTGTAGGAGTCGCTTGTTCACAACGTTCGATCCCCACCCTTCAGTTTTTCCCTCCCCGTAATACGGCCAATGTGTATTACTGCGGACGACCAGCCAAACTGAAAAACAATGTGGAGAGCTGGATTCGAACACGCGAATCCTAGCGTCTCCACACTGGTGGCGAGTGACTTGTCCACTACACCACCTAGCCACCCTAGATGGAAATAATTTCTATCCATGCCTGTTGTGTTGGGCCAGCGGTTAATGGGATGTAGAAGTGATGTGTCATGCTGGCCATCAGACTCAGTATCTCCCAGTATGACAGCAGAGGGCTTCCAACAGCCTGACAAGGCCGATAAGCAAGACTCTAAATCTTTCCCCATCGCACAATACAGTGTGTGGAAATAGCCTAATGCAGATTTATTGACATTAAGAAGGGGTATGCAATTACTTGCCAGTAGTGTAATTGATGCATAACCCTAAAAGATTTGCTACTTCAGAGGCCAGAGGGTGGGACCTATAAAACACATTTACTATCCAATAGCATTGTCAGGCTGAACAACAGGACCCATCGATGTAAATGTGCTTAAAACTATTTAAATAAACATTTACAGACTTTTTTTTTTTAAATAGCTAAAAGCTAAAAGTGACGTTGTCATTTTGCAACCGAGGGCCTCACAGGGATTAAGCATCAATTACAAAAACAATTGACCTGTCTCAAACCCTGCCCTCTTTTCTTGATCCTCCAATCACAACTGTCGCTTACCTCGGACAAACCAAGTTTGTCCGAGGTAAGCGACAGTTGTGATTGGAGGATCAAGAAAAGGGGCAGGGTTTGAGACAGGTCCATTGATGCATGAGAGTCCCGAGGTCGGAGTTCTGGCCAACAGGCTCCGAGCGAACTGGGAAGCTTGTAGACGTCCATCATCTGTTATGATTGAGCGATGGGGAATGAAAAAGAGTCTTTGCTCACGCTCCGCTCTATCGTCTGTTCAACGAGTTCCGTCTCACATGACGCATATTTGTATTTCATCAATTTAACATAGGGATGCTCGATATTGGCTTTTTTACCGATACCGATATACCGATATTGTCCAACTCTTAATTTCCGATACCGATATCAACCGATACCGATATATGCAGGGTTTCCCCCCCAAAAAACGGAATAATTTCAGGTAATTAACATTACATATCTCTTGTCCTGTAATTAACACAACATTATGCATACTTTGACAATAAATAAAAGAATAATTTCTTCTTACTTGCTTGCCTGGGTAAATAAAGGTTAAATAAATGTAAAAAAATTCAAAAAAAAAAAAATTCAAACCGATACCGATATTTTCCGATATCACATTTTTATGCCAATATTGGCCGATAATATCGGTAGGCCGATAATATCGGACATCCCTAATTTAACCCTTTCACTACCACACTACAAAAGGGTTAACCCGTCCACTACGACAATACAGAAGGGTTAATGATGACCATTGTTACTCAGCTGATAGAGTTGTGCCCTTCCTGCTGTCTTGTTGTACAAAACTTGTAAGTCGCTTTGGATAAAAGTGTCAGCTAAATGACAAAATGTAAATGTAAATGTAACCATTTCACTGCCACACGACAAAGGGTTAACCCTTTCACTGCCGCACTACAGATGGTTACTGTCTCAAATAGCGGGTGAGACACGGGTGCTTGGGTGGACTAAGATGACTCCCAGTTTGAGACAAATCAGATATATGCTAACATGCAGAATATATGTGTCTATAATACATTTTGTAGAACTTAGAAGCATATATGCATAGCTGGGTTTTTATTTTGTTGAAAAACGTCATATTGTGTAAATAAGGATGTTATCAGATGTACACGTGTGTGCATTCATGCACATAGGTCTCATTATGTAGAATATCTATTCTTTTTCTTTTTCAAAATGTATGTAATAGTAGGGTTTGGTATTTATTTAACTGAATAATGGTTGAACTTGTGACACAGTGAAATACCTGTCCCATACAGTTATGAACACTTTTGTGAAAAGTCACATAATATGCAAAAGGCTGTCAGAGTTAATGCGTTATTAATGCGTTAACGCACAATTATTTGAATGCCACTATTTTTTTTATCGCGAGATTAACGTTTAAAAAAATATATATGAAAATAATTATTTATATTTTCTTTAACTTTTTTTTTAATAGCCTTCACTCTACTCTACTGTATTATTGATACTCTCATTGATAGTATGTTTGTTTCTGACTACATATAAAAAAAAAAAAAAATTGAATTTGATGCAAATTTGCAATGCATGAGGGTCATCATTTTGTGTTAAATGCAAGCATAAAGCAAGCATTTGTTGACTCTCATGTTGTTACGACCCTGGCTCAAAGGGACGCAACCTATGTGCAAACCGACACCAAAACCCGTGTTTAACCCAAAAGACTACTTTAACAATGAATTACTGGTACAAACTAAAGAACAAAGAAAGAGAGAACGTGACAAGTCTCGGTTAGAACACACTCCTCTAGCCACCGTCAGAGTGCATGTGTGTCTCAGAGACTGGTTTTAACCTGCCAGCAGGTATCCAATCAGCAGTAATTAGCTAATTAGCAGCCCTCACCTGCATGCCCAGTGACACAGGAGTGATCAAGCTCATGGTACATAACACATGTTGATAAGAGTATTAAAACTTGAAAAATATCTGTTTAAGGTAGATTTAGAACAGATAAAAAAATATGCGTGTATGCCTTTTTGATATTCAAACAATAAATAAGTGACCTTTTGTTTTAGAATCAACACCTGCCTCTCGTCTATCTGTTCTGCACTGCACCTGGGTCCAACACACCTACTGCACCTGGGTCCAACACACCTACTGCACCTGGGTCCAACACACCTACTGCACCTGGGTCCAACACACCTACTGCACCTGGGTCCAACACACCTACTGCACCTGGGTCCAACACACCTACCTGCACCTGGGTCCAACACACCTACCTGCACCTGGGTCCAACACACCTACTGCACCTGGGTCCAACACACCTACTGCACCTGGGTCCAACACACCTACTGCACCTGGGTCCAACACACCTACTGCACCTGGGTCCAACACACCTACTGCACCTGGGTCCAACACACCTACTGCACCTGGGTCCAACACACCTACCTGCACCTGGGTCCAACACACCTACCTGCACCTGGGTCCAACACACCTACTGCACCTGGGTCCAACACACCTACTGCACCTGGGTCCAACACACCTACTGCACCTGGGTCCAACACACCTACTGCACCTGGGTCCAACACACCTACCTGCACCTGGGTCCAACACACCTACCTGCACCTGGGTCCAACACACCTACTGCACCTGGGTCCAACACACCTACCTGGGTCCAACACACCTACTGCACCTGGGTCCAACACACCTACTGCACCTGGGTCCAACACACCTACTGCACCTGGGTCCAACACACCTACTGCACCTGGGTCCAACACACCTACCTGCACCTGGGTCCAACACACCTACTGCACCTGGGTCCAACACACCTACTGCACCTGGGTCCAACACACCTACCTGCACCTGGGTCCAACACACCTACTGCACCTGGGTCCAACACACCTACTGCACCTGGGTCCAACACACCTACTGCACCTGGGTCCAACACACCTACGCACCTGGGTCCAACACACCTACCTGGGTCCAACACACCTACTGCACCTGGGTCCAACACACCTACTGCACCTGGGTCCAACACACCTACTGCACCTGGGTCCAACACACCTACCTGGGTCCAACACACCTACCCCACTGTAACAGTGAGTTCGCTGAATGGTAACAGTGAGTTAGCTGAATGGTAACAGTGCAAAACCTGATACATGGGAGACTGGAATTAGATTTCCGGTTAAGACAACAATATCTGTATGCCATTTCTATGCATTATGGGGAATGATCTTTTACCCTTTCACTACCACACTACAGAAGGTTAACCTTTCACTACCACACTACAGAAGGTTAACCTTTCACTACCACGATACAGAAGGTTAACCTTTCACTACCACAATACAGAAGGTTAACCTTTCACTACCACAATACAGAAGGTTAACCTTTTCACTACCACACTACAGAAGGTTAACTATTTCACTACCACACTACAGAAGGTTAACCTTTCACTACCACACTACAGACGGTTAACCTTTCACTACCACACTACAGAAGGTTAACCTTTCACTACCACAACCCTTTCACTACCACACTACAGAAGGTTAACCCTTTCAATACCACACTACAGAAGGTTAACCCTTTCACTACCACAACACAGAAGGTTAACCCTTTCACTACCACACTACAGAAGGTTAACCCTTTCACTACCACACTACAGAAGCTTAACCTTTCACTACCACACTACAGAAGGTTAACCTTTCACTACCACACTACAGAAGGTTAACCTTTCACTACCACACTACAGACGGTTAACCCTTTCACTACCACAACACAGAAGGTTAACCCTTTCACTACCACACTACAGAAGGTTAACCCTTTCACTACCACACTACAGAAGGTTAACTCTTTCACTACCACACTACAGAAGGTTAACCTTTCACTGCCACACTACAGAAGGTTAACCCTTTCACTACCACAACACAGAAGGTTAACCCTTTCACTACCACACTACAGAAGGTTAACCCTTTCACTACCACACTACAGAAGCTTAACCTTTCACTACCACACTACAGAAGGTTAACCTTTCACTACCACACTACAGAAGGTTAACCTTTCACTACCACACTACAGAAGGTTAACCTTTCACTACCACACTACAGAAGGTTCTGTATCACACTAGCTCACGCTCAGCGTCTCAAGCATATATCTCGCTTCAGCATATATACAGCATATATACACATGGGCAAAACAGAGTCCATTCTCTTCGGTTCAAATAACAAACTCAGCAAGACCGACGGCTTCTCAGTTACAGTGGGTGACAATATTGTCACAAGGAAAGATGAAATTACCTACCTGGGTTCCATCCTAGAGGCTAATCTCTCCTGTGACAAAATGGCATCCAATGTAATAAAAAAAGTCAACCAACGAACTCGATTCTTGTACCGGATCTCCTCTCTGGTAAACAAGAACACCCTGAAGACTCTGGCAGGAGCACTCATTCAAGGGTACTACGACTATGCTTGCACCTCATGGTACCAAAGCACCTCAAAGGCGCTAAAAACAAAATTACAAACATCTCAAAACAAACTGGTCAGACTACTGCTTGACCTTACTCCTAGAACCCACCTCACCCCTGCCCACTTTGACAACCTAGGATGGCTTAGAGTAGACGACAGAGTACAACAACTTGCAATGGGCCTGGTCTACAAGATACACTACACGACCAAGGTACCCATGTACATGTCAAAATACTTCCCAAAGGTCAGTGAATACCACGATCACAACACCAGAGGGAGCTCCACAAATCATGTTAAACCCAGATTCGGCTCAAATAAGGGACTAAACACGTTTCGCAATTATGCCACATCAATGTGGAACGCCCTACCCAAAGCTGTAAAGGAATGTGGATCACTACCCACTTTCAAAACCTCTCTCAAGGGACACCTACGGGAGACTGCAATTCAACACTGGCCCCTGTAAATATCCTAACCCAACCCCCTCCAATGTACAGTCATTTACCTAGTATGGTTTTGTCAATAGTTCAATGTACAATTGTGTTTGTTTGTACAGTGTCTCCCCCCCCCCCCCCCTCAATGTACAGTGTTACTTGTTTATACAGTGTGCCCCCCGGCCCCCCCCCCCCCCCAACCACCTCCAATGTAAATTACCCAGTATGGTTGTCAATATCCCAATGTACCCAACCCCCCCCACCCAACCTCCTCCAATGTACAGTTTCTACGTCAAATGTATATACTCCCTTTTCTTGACTCCTTCTGTATCACAAACAGTACTGTATTTGCAAATCTGGTATGTCATAAATGTATAGATGTAGCAGTACTGACTATCTGTATGTCATGTATGTCATATATGTCTATATGAATTGAAAATGGGGGACCCTGATGGAAACAAGACAAACGTCTTTCTCAGGTCTGCATCCCCTTAACAATTGTATGTATTGAGCCGTACTGTATTGTACCCATTCTGCAATCTGTTAAATAAAGTTTTCATTCATTCATTCAATACATTTCAAAATGTACCTTTAAATGCCAGCATTCATCTGGCCACACCCCGATCCGCTTACCTATATAAGCAGGGGTGGTGCCACACACTCATCTCCTTCTCAAATTTCATCACAAGCAACGTGTTGCTCATATGCCCACTTGACGTGGAGAAAAATATTTGCTGGAAAAGCAATGTTTACGAGGAAAGGAAGAACAACGAGATACGTTGACATCATATCTTTATTTTCTCTCTCACTATTTTCGAGAAAATACGGCGATATTGTCTTCGTCACTGGAGTGTCTGGAAGATGGTGATCATTCTAAAAATCCTCCACCGGTTTTCGTATTGGGAGCACGCCGCTGCATGCCTCTCAACTGCAGTTCCTTGCTGTGTTGGTTGGGGTGAAACCTTTCAGGACACAGCTGAACTGTAGGACGCGCCGCTGTTGTGAGAAGCGGTGGGTTTCAGGTTGGGTGAGTACTGTTTGCTTGCGGCTCCACTTGTCTGTTAGTGCTATGGGGGCTAACTGACAAAGTTTTACGAACACCGGCCCCAGTTTAAGGTCTTTCGGTTCAGCCTCTTGGGCAGCAGCGGAAGACCTTGATCTGAAGCCCATTATAGTTTGACTAGTGGGCCACGACCATTAACACTGGTGATCCCTGTGTTTTCTGGACGAGTGGATATCTCTCTGTCACCGTGTTAGGCCCCATCTTTCATAGCCAAATGAGAGTATTCCCTCACGAGGAGATATGGGCATAGATGTTCTTTAGCGCAAGATCTGTGTTCAAAGTCAGCTACACAGGCCAGTTGGGTATTGTGCTGGCTCCGTCGGGTGTTGGTAAAATCACCGTTATAAAACTGTGTTAACATCTTGTTTCTCTTTTCTCTTAAAAAGTGAGGAGGGTTTCAGAACGGCGGCCTGTCTGGGTGAGTGTTATATCATTGTGTACAAGTTCAGGTGATAGCTGCTTAGCTTACGGTTAGCCAGTCAGCTGTTAGCTGCGGCGCTAGCCTGCTGTGATCACTGCGTGGCCTACCTAGGTTGGGCCTACTGTTAGCCAGTCAGCTGTTAGCTGCGGCGCTAGCCTGCTGTGATCACTAGGAAACGTTAGCTTGCTGCTATCGGCCAAGGCCCAGCGCGGGGTGGCTCCGGCTCCTCGCGCGCCGCCGCGGTTCCCAACTCCCCTCTCCCTCACGGGGAGAGGTGGGGGGGGGGATTCGAAGCTCCCCTCTGGTCGCGTGCACCGTTCGCTCTGCGTCTCGCGGGCAGGGGCGGTAGCGACCGACGGTTGGAGCGGCCGTTAGCTTAATGCTACTCTGTTGAACGTGCTTTGATTATAACATGTTTTAAACACTCTTGACTACGACGTCATCTTTGACAGAGGATGTTCGTCGAACCTGCCCTGGGCCAGGACGGCAAAGCCTGCGTCAACAAAGGGGACCGTAGCGATGGGTTGGAGCGGCGCCGCTGCCCAGATCGACAACACAGGACGGCTGTGTTTTCTACGGTGCCTTGAGACTGCACTTCGTTGATCTACGCTCCGGGTAGGCGAGGTTTGGCCAGACCTTGTACACTGCTTCTGGCTTTTCCCTTCTAAATGTTTTGTAAATAACGATGTTTTCCTAAACGAGTGTTACTGCACTACATTTAGGATACGACACGAGTTGTGTGTGAATTGTCTTGTCACTAGGTATTTAGCTTCTCCATGCAAATCGGGTTGATGTTTCAGATGTGAAAATGATCTGGTTTGTTGTGTTGAGAAACATCATGTGTGTTTATATGTACCGTGTACTCACAACTAAGGGAGTTAACTAACCTATAAAGCTATGCTTAGTGACAAATGAGTAAAGAATGATTCTTTTCTCAGCCTGTAATGACAATGAACAGTGTGTTCACATATTAACATTAACATTAACATATTAAACACATTAATTTTCCTGTTTTAACTGGCCGTATTAAGGGTAAAGTAGGAGGATTGTGTTTCCCCCCGGTTCCCTGGGGACTTCTTCATCCTCCTATCAGACATGTTGTTGCACTACATTGTGTCTCTGTGTGGTGCCATGTAACCCTTAGCTTGATTGCTGAGGTTGTGCTAAAACTGCTGGAGAAACTTTATTTTCCTAAAAGAAAAGATTGTTTGGTCGCTTTCGTGTGTGCTTAGCAAGGCCTGTGGCCGATACTAATCGAGAATTATGTATTCGGCGTTCCTCTGTAGAGTGTTTTTGCCATTTTTTGTAGGTGATGATGGGTTGTGTGTGTCATGTGACCTACAACTGGGTTGGACTGGCCACAGAAGCACATGTGTAAGTTTGGTACCGGGGCTCTTGAAGAGCCCTCTCTATTCTGTGTTTTTTCCTTAGTAAAAATCAGATAGCAGGTTAGCTCATGCGCTGTGTGAAGCTGTCAGACGCTTCATAGAGCTGACTATGACTGTGTCATATTCTCTTTTTGTCATTACATCGTATCATGGGTGTGGGGTCGTAAAGGGGTGAACTGGTAACCTTTCCTTCCCCTTTTTTCTGTTGGTCAGGGGTAAACCCACCTGTCCTTCAAGGTTCCTGTCACGTTGCGGTTCGGCACGTTACAGGGTGAGGGGGGGGGGGGGGGGGGGGAGTTTCCTGGTCCCACGGCCTGGAATATTGGGCGTGTGCACCGCAGAAATTCCCCCGCAATAGAGTATGTCACCGTGCGCGTCTCTGTTGGTAGGACTTCCGTGTGCTGTTCAGGTCCATGTGATGGATCTGTTTCGGGGGGTGGTCAGGGCTCCTCCTCACCAAGCTCCTATTCGGGCCTTCTGTGAGTTGGGACTCCTCCTTCCATGTGAGGGAGCCTCCTTCAGAGTACAGAGCCTCCTCCTCAGATTGTCAAGGTGAGTGGACCCTCAAGAAGGAGTCCTACTCTATTGTGTATGTATTCGATTCAATTCGATTATTGAGTGTGTATGGGTTCAGTCCCCGGAGAGCCCTAAATCAAATTTTTTACATGGCTCAAGGTGCAATATATTCTTTTCAATCTGTACAGCTCGCGTGGGAAGTCTCTCTGGGGATTCCCGTCTCCTTCCTATGGGAGGGTGGTGGGATGTAAAAATGTGAAAAATGTTTACCCCCGGCTGTGTAGACTGGGATACATACTGTTGGTGCTTCCTTCTTTTCTACTAAAAAGAGTTGGAGTTAGGAAGTATCACACCCCTCTTGTCGTTCCCCTGGGCGACTTGGGGATTCAATGACAGGTCTAAATAGCCTGTTCATTGATGTGGGTGTGTCCCGACGCACGTATAGTGCTAGCTCGGGGTGTTCTGTAAACAGGCGACTGACTGGCACGCCTTGGTTGCTTGAGGTTAAAACGGCGTTTTTATAAAGCAACTGGGATGGAGGTTTTTCCTCTTCCGACGACCAAATCCAACGACCTGGTTTTTGTTATCGACGGATTCTCGTTCATATCTGGGGGATGATGACTGAATGGATCTGAACATATGTAGAGGGGTCTCACGCCCTGGGGGTGGGCCACCGGGCGCGGTTCGCCCGAACGTCTGGGTGGCGCCTTCTTTTCATGTTTAAGATCAACACGCATACCTGCCCCTTCTCCTGGAGTAGGCATGTCGGCGTGGTTAGGGCACGGGACTGGTTCTGGTCACGCTGGTCCGGATCAGTTGCACCCGTTGTCCGCCGGGGATGCAGATCTGCTGTTCTGGTACCCTGAGGGACTTGGGCTTTTTTCAGGGGGAAAAATGGCAGGTCGGTCCGGGTGTCACAGGGTTAAGCACTATGGAGACCCTGGTTGGGTACGTTTTTTACTCAGCACTGTCGTAATGGCTTACGGCCATGCCAACCTGTACACGCTCGATCTCGTCAGATCTCGGCCGCTACACAGGTTGGTCCTGGTTAGTACTTGGTTGGGAGACCGCCTGGGAATACCAAGTACAATGTGCTTGGGGTTGGTTCTCCATTCTTTTTCGCTCCTCTCTCACGCATGGCGAAGAGGGGCCTGTTGGGGTGGTCTTTGACCTCCTCTGGTGACCCTGTGCTTCCCGTATCGCCGGGCCCGGTCCGAAGTAATGTTTCGTCGACCCGTAGGCCTGGGTTAACCCTTTTTTGAAAAACTGAAACACTTGTACTGCGGTATAGCCGGTGTATACCCGCAGGTGTGTTTTGGAGTTTTTTCTTGAGGGGTTATAGGAACAACCACCGCATTGGGTAACACCAAGGTGGTTGATTCCCTGGTGTGTTGGAGCAGTGTCAACTCCCGGGTTCACCGTTTGAGGGTGCCCCTGCACGTTCATGACGTCTGCCAATCGTGTCAGCCTTCTCTGCCTCTGGGTTTTTTTAAATGGAGGCTTGGTCATGCAACACCGCCAGCTTACGCCCCTTCCGCCGGGGCGGCTGTGTTCAGCTGTCCCCTCTGGCGCCTGTCTCGTCCGCAGTCTCCAGGCTAGGGTTAATAGCCTGTTGCCTGGTTTTTCCCCGGTGCGCTGCCTGCTTCCGTTGGTTAACCTTTTTTGTGTGCTTACGGCCATGCTGACTGCCTGTTCTGCAGGCTCAGTGTGCCAGGCGGTGTACTATTGGGGGGACAGGGCCCGCTCGGCTGAGGGGCCTTTGTCCGAATACGCTGGCGATGTGGGGGGCGGGGTCACTAAGTGCCCACCTGGTGGGGTCTTGATGCTGGCATCATGGACTTCTCCGGGCCCCCGTTCCAGGGGGTCCAGTCCCTTTGGTGGGTCTGGGTCTTCCTTCGCGCTCCGCTGCTACGGCCTTGCCACGGGGTTGGGTTTACCCTTGACCCCGTGATTCTGGGGGCAGTAACGA
>NW_028174676.1:17500-19713 GCF_963971535.1 Notolepis coatsorum
TAGTGCTCCGAGGTGCGTGGAGGGCTGCCGTCGGGACACAGAGGCCGGTAGAGCTGCACTAACTAATCATAGACAAAAAGGAGGCTGCTAGATTATTTGGCCAAAGAGAAAGGTACTTCAAAATGTACTGCATATAAAAAAAGAAGAAAAAGATATTAGACGGTACCCATTGTTATACGCCTTCATTTGACACACGACGCTGACTTAATTGACGCAACAAACTGAGCCAAATAGAAACATTAATGGCTGAGATTTTCATAGATACCCATGATAAAGAAAATAATCGATAAGCATCGATATTGAGGGCTGAACGTTTTATTTCCATTGGGTGTAGGGTGTTGAGGGGGGTGTTATGGGACTGGGATTGGATGTCAGATAGGGGATGTTGACCCCAAAAAAGTTTGTTCTAGTGGTTTAGCTATCTCCACCGCCGCGGGCACAGATAGCAGCGATGACACTTTAAATTTGGGTTAAAAAGGGAGAAAAAGGGGTGACAGTGGCTCAGGGCATATAGAGTGCTCGTCTGGTAATCTGAAGGTTCCCGGTTTGATTCCGGCTCCTCCCGGCAGCGTGTCCCAACATTTCCTTGAGCAAGACACCTAACCCCTAACAGCTCCCGAAGAGCAGGTTGGCACCTTGCATCATTGCCTGCGGTCGGTGTGTGAATGTGTGAATGAATAGGTGAATGAATGTGTGAATGAATAGGTGAGTGAATGTGTGAGTGAATAGGTGAGTGAATGTGTGAGTGAATAGGTGAATGAATGTGTGAATGAATAGGTGAGTGAATGTGTTAGTGAATGTGTGAGTGAATGTGTGAGTGAAGGTGTGGGTGAATGTGTTAGTGAATGTGTGAGTGAATGTGTGAGTGAATGTGTGAGTGAATAGGTGAGTGAATGTGTGAGTGAATAGGTGAGTGAATGTGTTAGTGAATGTGTTAGTGAATGTGTGAGTGAATGTGTGAGTGAATGTGTGAGTAAATGTGTTAGTGAATGTGTGAGTAAATGTGTGAGTGAATGTGTGAATGTGAGGCATAAATTGTAAAGCGCTTGGATAAAAACACAGTATATAATATATATATATATATATATAAATGCAGTCTATTTATTAGCCGTTTCCAAAAAAATAAGAAACGCACTCCCAGGTACAGGTGCTGGCTATGGGGCAAGTTATCATTCAAATAGTGAAGAATAGCCACGCTCCGTTTATTACACCAATGTTTCAGCTACAATAGGCTTCCACTCTTATCTGACAATACATACAGGCTGCTGAAACGTTGATGAATAAGTGTTGATGAATAAGTGTTGATGAATAAATGTTCTAACTGAATAACTGGGCACAATTCAGTAATTTATATTTTTAGTCGACACACCACCCGATGGTGCCTACATGATGCTAAAAGATAAACAGTGCCTTAAGCGCTGCGCCACTGCTGAATCAGGACCGCCGCTGCTATGAACGACTATTAAAAAATATATTATAATTATTATTATTATTATTTTTTTTATCATTCCATTCAGGCTGTGGGGGCTGCTTAATGTCTGAAGGAGTCGACTGAAGGCTTCTTGTCCTCTGCGAAAGCATGCAATTGGTCCACCAGAAGGATACATCTTGATATTTGTCTAGTGTGTTCATTAGACGGGTGAAATCCTCTTTCAGTGCCTCTGTGCCCGTTTTCTTAGGCAGTTAGTCTCGCTGGTATCCGCGCCATTAGCGTTAGCCACGCTTCTAGGCCTCTTTGCTTTTGGAAAGATATATATATATTTATTTTTTTTGCATTCAACTAAGAGGTTCGCAGTCAACTATGGCTCCTTTCGATTGATTAGTCGACTATTCGACTAGTTGTGGTCAGCCCTAGTAATTTGTAATCAGATTTGTTATTTGACTTGCCAAAAATCTCACCCCACTTATTGTCTAGTGATTGATTCCGTATTTACAGGTGAAGACTGACCTGAGGAACAGGCTCAGGGAGACCATCTGGCCGCTTGTATGTCTCAGCATCAATGGGCCCCCTACCAGTGAATTCCCCACCAAAGAGCCCTGGAGCTTTTCTTTCAAAAGCCCAGGAAAATGAAATGCTCTAGTCTAAGGCAGAATGTAGCCTATGCCACTGAGATTTCTTAGGTGTAAAGTGCTGTTGTAGTGTTATGATTTATGTATGTTAGACAGTTAGTATGTTCTATGTATCTATGTCTATGTTTTCTATTTATATTATC